>NW_026926769.1:0-28024 GCF_032062105.1 Saccostrea cuccullata | reverse complement strand
AATTACTAAAACTTCGCGGTTTTTTCGCGATCAAATTCGCAACTAAATCACTATTTATGAAAATTACATAAGAGTACATGCACACACTTATTTGATAAACGCTAATTAGTTACACAAATGGTATGGTTGTACATATTGATAAAAGTAAAAACACGTTCTGAAAAGCAGAGGAAATTCTGACCGGTACAGTCGTACGTACTACGTATCTTGCTTTTATTCTTATTCTGCCTACTTCTACTGCTCAATGGCTATACGAGGGTCGTTCAATAAATAATGCAACATGTCATCTAAAAGTAAGAAAAGTACGTAATACATATTCTTAATAGTTTCAATCCCTAAAGGCATTCCCTGTTACCAGTTACATGTGTCTCAAGTCTTTGAATCCATGAACAGAAATCCTCAGCATACTCATCTTTAGGGGTGCCCCAAAGACACTGAGGAATATCATTTCACATGACATATCTAACATTGTACAATCTTCCTTTGATTGTTTTCATGTGTTTTGGGGACAAAAAGATCTCACAGTGGCTGCGATTAAACTAATATGGGTAATTGAAAAGTCATGTATACTTTCTTTTCTTCAAAATTTTATTTTTTCTCTAAGAGTATATCCAGCTGCGTTGTTAAGCACATGAAAAATACCATGGTCACCGAATTTTGGACTTTCTTTGCAAAAAATCTGTTCAACTTTCCTTTATGCGATTTGAAGATAAAACTTACTATTGCTAGTCCTTTATTTGGATGCATGTTCATGTTTTAATGGACCTCTTTAAATACATGAAATTAATAAAACATGTTTGCATCCATTACTTCTCTTTATCCTAATTAAATGACACCCTTTTCTTTGATTCCTTATTTTTTATCATCAATCATATTTTACGACTATAATAAGAGCATCAATGTTTCGTCATACATTAAGCAAGTTTATCAATTCTTCAATTTTGTTTTAAAATGTATTTTTAAGCAAACCGTGTGCACATTTAACGAATGTTCTCTCTTGGACATTTGTGAGAAAATAGGGCACCTATCTGATTGAAATATTGTTATATGTTATTCCTTTGTCCGAATTCTACAAAATTCTGTGACGATTTAATGTTAAGTATTTTAACAATGTCTTTCCATGTAAAAATAGCATTTTCAAATTACATGTGGCACACAAAGTCGATATTTTGTGATGTCCCCACAAATTTCAATTGACAATATTGACTGTTTTATTTGAACCCTTGTTTTTTTCTTCCGAATTATTGAATCCATCTGAAAAGTATACAGCCTTAAAGATTATTTTTTTCCACTTATAAAAATTTTATCTTAAATATGAGGTTTGCGGCGATTTATGTAAAAAGCGCGGTTTTCAAACACGCACTTATTTTCATCTTCTTGGCGGAGATCATTTATAAACAGTTTTCAGCTCAGTGTAGTGACCATGCTTACTTTAAAAATGAATTTCTTTGCGGTGACACTATGAAAATTCGTGGGGTTTTCTGTGTTTAGTAGATCTTAAATAGAACTTTTCAAATATGAAAAAATAAAATCAAATGCCTCAACATTTATTATGATATACTGAGTATTGCATTACTTATTGAACGACCCTCGTAAGTGCCGAGTATTTTGAACAAATTTGAAGCTCTCCACCGGCAGCAGGTGGCTTCTCCATTTGAGTTAAAAATTCTCGAATTTAAAGGGACTTTATACAATGTACAATCACCCCCCCCCCCCAAGTATCAATATGTATACTGACTTCCGTCTGTACGACCTCCTATGGGGTAAGTTTCACAGGTAGAGGGGAGGGTGGCCACAAAACATTTTCCTAAACGTAACAGACTTTTTACTACTGGAAAAGTTCAGCGAAATACTTGTTGCCCCCACCCCTTACATTTTTTGTTGCAGTACTATTAGTCAATTTATATATTAAAAATCATGTACTTAGTGGCATATGAGTAAAATTTGGTACTGAAAAAAAAGTTGACGACCCCCCCCCCCCCCCCCATCACCATCCCCAAATAGAATTTTCAGGTTTTAATATTTTTTTAGCTCTCCTGGCTAATATTTCTTTTTTTATTGAACAGTGCTATTTCAATATAAAATATTACAGCAGAAAAAAGACTGGGGAGTTTCTAGTATGCCTGGGGTGTAGCCTGGTTCCAATTTCGAATACCCATAACGCTCCTCACTCCTTTACAAAGTCCCGTCCCTAGAATCACACGCATGAGCAGTTACTATCTGTCGTGAAATAAAGTTCAGTTCAGTGGAAGGTCCTGAAAAACAACTCAATTTATAAGGGATAACTAGAATCAAAAATATTAACGTTTCTATGTCAATTAAACTGGAATTCAATTATCCAACAAATAACTTTAACAGAGTTACATTTTTCAGGCGAGAGAACAGTTACGTAGCATCGTTTTTTTGAAAATCCAAGATACCCGGCTGAAAACAACTTGACAAGCAAATTAAAAAAAAAAAAGGAAATTGACTGTCCAAACTTGAAAATACATAGGCGTCAGAACCGGGGAGGGGGGCTTAGCCCCCACTTTTTTCCCAAAGATAAACTTAGTATAGACATTGAACATTGCTGCGTAGGTTTAGCCCCCCCCCCCCCTCCCCCGCTCTTCATGGACACGATGCAGTATAGGTTTAAAATGGGGAAAGTGGTGGTGTTTTGAAAAAAAATTGGCACTGAAGTTCGACCCCCCCCCCCTTCCCAACGAAATAGGATTTTTTTATTTGGAAAGTGGACATTTCCTTTTTTTCGCTTGTCAATTTTTTTTGAAGATCAAACAAATATTTGATTATGATTTCGATGGAATGAGCATTTGATGTGACTACTGTCAATAACAAGACTTGTATTCATTTTTCCTGCTTCATCTTTATTTTTTTTCAAAAACATTACGATAAAACAAAGGTAATATTACGTACAATTGATTATATGTAACCTTTCCAACCATTTGCATAGACCTCATGAATTAGATTTTGAACGGCATCGTAGCTATTATTATTATTCTTTATCATTTATTAGCTATTATGTCAACGTCCTAGTCTATATTTAATTTTTTCTCTTCAAATTGGTCTTCTTCAAGAATGTCCGCCTTTTGAAATTAAATACTCCCTTGTTCTCTCCGTTTGAATAGTGTATAGTCTGTTAGCATTCGTTTTCTTAATTGCCTGTTTTATACGACGACAATTTTCCGGACCAAATCCCGTCGTATTTGCGTTAAAATGCTTTTCTAAGGTGGCTAATGCATACATGATCTCTACTTTGAATCTGAAGGGATTCCTCATTCGTTTTGATTTTGATTACAAGGGCGTCTTCTTGATAACCAAATCTTCTAAAAAATGTCCGACTCATAAGTCTTGGTTACTTTATTGGAAGGCATGGTATATTGCACAGTGATTTTTGTGAAAGTCGTGTAGGCTATCCACTTAACGACACGATTGTTAGAGGTGATGTATGGATACAGATTAAAATTGATCGTTTTTATCACTCAATCGTCACAATTGCGTTTGACGTCTGTATTTTAGGCATACAAATGATGGAATCTTTGATATTCAATAAAGCATTGAAAAACAAGGATTCAGAACTCTTAACCTTTAGCCGAATAAAGTCTACATGGACGACCACCATCTTCGCGAGTTTTCCCAAAAGCTGCCAAGTCACTTAATAAAAATGCCAACAGAACAACCATACCCCAGACATTGATAATTTCTTTGAGTAAATAACATTGTCGAAAAACATCTATTTTGCCTAAAAAGTGAAGCTAGAATCCCACTGTCCTGTAAAAAAAGTATTTTTCCAGACATTCGCACGAAACCTTATACCTTATTTTATACATATGAACCAAGATTTACGTTCAACTATGCTTAAGGGAAGTATGGTCACGTGACTCAGTTGATTTACGTCATAATCTCTGATAAAATATGTACAAAACGAGATTGAAACCACACTACTTGTATAATTTTTTTAACTGTTTGTTTGCGTTCACCATCTAGTATAAAGATATCTGAAAACATTCAAAATTTCTTGCAAATATTATCAAATTACGGAATAGATTAATCCACTCTGCCGTTTCCCTACTCTGCGCGTCCAGTGCGTCTTTGACGCCATGGTGGATCTCTTAGTTCAGTAAGATCATACACGGTAAAAACGCGAAGTATAAAATCATAAAAACGGGCCATAATATGTACATGCTAGGGTATTTTGTAAATTTTAGAACGCAAATAATATTTTTACATGGTTGTTGACGGAAAAGTTCTGTGGGTTTGTCTTATTTCGCTTATTTCAGGAATGTGTGACGTCATAGTTGGGTTTTCCCGTACTCGAGAAATGTAAACATGACACGTTTTTCTCATGATTATGACTCGTTTAACTTTGCAATATTGAGCTCAGCTTCACCAATCGATATTTTTACAGTTAATCAATACAATGACGACCTTGAACTTCGACGAAAATTTTCAAATATTAAATGATAGGATTTTTTGCAAATTAATTTTTTGAAGGTTTAAGTTGTCCTAAAAAAGTCGTAAATTTCCGTCTACAGATATGGTGTTACAAAAGAATCTTGCTTTTTGGAATTTTTAACTCTATTTATGCTCTAAAATATGTTAAAAGACACATTTCCGCTGGTATATTTTTTTTTCTATGGTGAAAAATTTCAATTATCGACCGAGTAATGGACCCAGAAACACGGAGAATAAAAACTCCTTTCAGACACTGTGGGGTATGGTATTTGTCACTGAATATCTCAGAAATAAGTCTAGAAACCTATTGATATGTCTGCTTTATAGTATGTAGGACATACTAAATAAGATATATACAAAATATGAAAAAAATTAAATGACAGCTAAAGGTCCTTCATCCCCTTAAATCGGGATCTTAGCAGCACTCACCAAGTATTTAGCAAGACAAACTTATATTTTCTTATATTTTGAAATATATTCCTTATTGTTGTATTATTTTTGTTATAAAGTTCGTTATATTTTTGTTGTAAATGACAAGGCCGAGCAGGATACGAATATCTCTGAAAGAGAATATTATCGATGAAAATATATAAGCATACTTGTTTAATTAACATAACTACAATTGAATTTCACATAATATTTACGATGTTTTTTTAAACTCCATTTCACGTATCCTTACATAACATCTTAGACAAATTCTCGCGATTTGATCAATTCCTAAGCTACTTGATGTTTACATATGATGTCATCGGTGGTAGATTTTAATTAATATTACAAATTATTTTCTTTAATGTTTTTATTAATTTTCTAAATTTAAATTGCATCTCTATTACGAAAATTTGTGTTCTAAAATTGACGTCATCTCGTCTACTATGACGTCATAATGTTTCACTGATTTAGTCAAGGTAGAATATTTTGTATGCTTCCTTTCAATCCCTACGTCGTTCTTATTACCTTTTGCTATGGATATGTATGACGTCAAAAAAGGGGAAAACTGCCATGAAAACGGAATTAGTGTATGTCTTTATTAAAAGGTTTCATATATGGATGCCATACGTAAAGAACACTGGGATCTGTTGTCAACACTCTTAGACTTTATTGGAGATGGTCCTGTCCTCCAACGTTGGAAAATATATATTGGAAACATAACAAACCGTCCATATCCAAGTAACAGAACTGTAGTTGACGATTTTGATATTCTTGAGAAAATGGGGAAGATGTCTCCTGGTAATTATGATGTACTTTTGGAATTTTTCCGAAAATCGGATAACAGAGCAATTGAATTCATTACAAATACTCAGTCAAAATTGGAAGAAATACGGAGACAAGATGGGAGTTTTCACGTGGAAACAGATCGAGGGTAAGGCATTTAATGTTCAAATTAAATTAATCCATTATAGATATTTGGCTTACCTAATGAAATATATGAAAAGTATATGAAATATATATGAAAAGTACAATTTCAGAAATGCAGATGGAGCAAAACATCGGTCAACAGGTATTTCCATTTACCAGCATAATCTTTGAAAAGCAAAAACAAATAAAAATAAAACAACAATTCGTGTGAGTATCTTGTTTATCATACAATTTTGTTAATATATATCACGGATTAAAATTTGTTTAGCATTTTTCTTTTTGATTCTGTGACAATTTTATTGATTTTTAAATACAAGAAGTATGAGAAGAATCCTACCTTAAGAAAGGTCAAATGTCACAAGGGTTATATGTGTTAAGTATGGAAGCCCTAACCTTAACCATTTAAACATTATTGTCAAGGTTAAATTTTTTTGAAAGTTTGTCAACTCTAAGGTCAAGGTCACAGTTCTTGATGACGAATGAAAGGTCTTGTCACAAGAATTAAATATGTAAAGAATGAACGCACTTACCCTTACCCTTTAAAAGTGGTTGTCAAGGTCTATGTTTTAAAAGTAGATAAAAGTCTAAGGTCAAAGAGTCAAGATTCAAGGTATTCAATTTAAGGTCTCCTCACAGGGATTACATATGACAGTAGGACTTTGGTCACGGTACTGATACAACTGTAACTTGCTCTTGGATATAAAAACTGAATTAAAAAATATTGCCTTTTTAAAATTAGATCAAGCTTCTACCTTTTTTTTACCTTCTACCAGGCTCCGGGGCCATAAAACTTAGGTGAGCTTACATTTGATCTCAATCTCACTTTTACAAAAGAAATCAAAATTGGAAAAGTGAGACTGAGATCAAAAGTGAGCTTGTCTTCATTTTATGGTCCCGGAGCTAGATCTAAAACATTGCTTACATGTAAAGTTGAAAAAACGCAAAACTTAATAACTAAAAGATTTTTTACACCAAGAATCCCTTATTTAAGATAAAATTTAAAGGAAAAAAATAATAATATTGTATGTTCAGATTTGTATAAAGCTATTAAATTTTGAAGAATTATCACCAAATATTTGACTAAGGTCTTTGAACTCAAGAGGAACATGACATTGAAGTTCCAAAATATAAATCCTACTCAAGAGTGTGTTTGGTTATGTACCAATGAAATTTTATCTTTGAAAAATGTTCTGAATAGTCGACTATCGTTCGAATAATGCAAACGAATGTTCGACTAAGGAAAATAACTAATTTGAAATCCCTACAAAGGACACATAAAATAATTTATTAACAAATAATTATCATTTTATATTAAATGGATCGGTGGAAAGTCGGAGCGAAATGAAGAGGTAGGGGGTGGTTGAGGTCAAGATTCCCCCCCCCCCCCCTGCTTGTTAGAGATCTGCGAATGAAGAGGCTGGATGTCGTTTTAATACTCTGATCGAGTCGCTTACTATTATTAGGGAGATAAGAGGTTATGCACTGTTTTAAATAGATAATATAACCTTACATGGAATAGTAAAATGACGAGGGAGACCGCAGGTCACCCAACGTTATCCATATACATGTATGTTATTTACACTCTTATCTTTGATATTGCAGTTAATGTTGCTCACCCCCATATCTTTTATAATATCCATTAGATTGTTATAACTTTGATAAAAATAAATTTTCTGGTTTTCTTTTTAACTCTGTAAAGGCTTCACAGTAGTAGGATTTATTCTATTTTTATGTCACCTGAGTAAACTCAGGTGACCTATTGCTATCCGTTTTCGTCCGTCGTCGTGCGTCGCCCGTCGTCCGTCGTCCGTCGTCCATCGTGTGTTAACATTTGAACATTTTCAGCTTCTTCTCTGCAACCACTGCATCAATTTCAACCAAATTTGGCACAAAGCATCTATGGCTAAAGGGGAACAAAAATTGTGAATTTCATGATCCCTGCCCCCCTGGGGCCTGAGGGGAGGGGCCAAAACCACTAAAATTAATGCAATCTTTAGAAATCTTCTTCTTTACTCCTGGACATCAAGCAGTCAAACTGTTTGCATGATTGTAATCAGCATTGAGTCCTCTACCAAAATTGTGAAATTCATGGCCCTGGGGTCAGGGGTTCTAGTGCTAGGGCGGGGCTAAATAAGAATATAGTGAAAATGCATGATTTCTCTGAAAATCTTCTTCTCTGCTCCTGGGTATTAAATAAACCAATTAAGTACATAGTTATGATGAGCAAGAGTGCCTCTACCAAAATTGTGAAATTTATGGCCCCAGGGTCAGGGGTTTTGGTGTTAGGGTGGGGCTCTATTGATTATACGAGGGTCATTCAAAAAGTTCGTAGACTTTTGACCTAACTTTTTTATTTAACGTCATATTATATCCAAATTTGGTACAAATATTTTAGCAACAGATTCAAATAATTTGAGTAAAAAAATTGGAATGTATCTTCATATTTATTAAAATTACCAAGGATTTAGAACAGCAAAAATGGGGTCACGGAGCACCGTCAAAATTGAGTAATTTACTAATTTTCACTTTATAGTATTTACAGCCATAGCTCTAATAAATGCAGCTGAAACGAAATAAAATTTACGTGTTTAAATAAAGTATTGCTGTATTAATTAAAATGAAATCAGGTTATGTAATATGTCGCTCCATTTAAAAGATATCAGTTTCTAAATACATATGGACTTGATTAAAATAAGCAAAAAACCCTGACGTTGGAGGACGTCACGGAGCAGCAAGTAGCAATAAAATTGTACTTTACATTCGAAAACTTCTTTTACAAGCTTAAAAAATCCGTTTAAACCAGGATCTGTATGAAAAATAATCTGTGTGTTTGTATTGAATGGAAAATACAATTTTTGAGTGGTAGTGAGTTTGAATCGGACGATGGATTGTCTGCAAAGAAACAGGTTAAAGTTAAAAATATTGTCGAAAGAGTTAGGAACGTCATTGAACGTAATGTGTGCTTCACTGTTGCAGAATTAATAGAGTTACATGGCAAATTAAAGAATTTGAAAACAATGACTTTCTTTTTCAAGCTATATTTGTACAATTGTTTGCAAACTAGGTGTTAAGTGTTATGGATATGTTTTTTTAATGGAGAAGACGCTACAAACCGTGTTTGAAATTAAGAAAATTAGTATAATTTTGACAAACTTTCTCAACGTTGTCTTTGACGTTACAATGTTGGTTAACCGTGCTCCGTGGTAACAAAACATGCTGTTTTAAATTTTGGCTAATATGAGTTCTTTTTAATCAAATGGAATGAAACTTCACACTTCGACAAAATAAATGTTTATGTTTACGAAAATGTGTTGATCTATAATCTTGTAATAATTATATGACAATGAGAAGCATTGTCTACGTATTTTTTGAATGACCCTCGTATATAGTGAAAATACATGAATTCTTTGAAAATCTTCTTCTCTGCTCCTTGGTATTAAATTAACTAACCAAGTACATACTTATGATGAGCAAGAGTGCCTTTTTAAAATTGTGAATTTTATGGCCCCAGGGTCAAGGGTTCTGGTGTGTGTGTGTGGGGGGGGGGGGGATCTATTGATTATATAGTGAAAATAAATGACTTCTTTGAAAATCTTAATCTTCTTCTCTACTTCTGGGTATTAAATAAACTAACTAATACATAGTTATGATGAGCAAGAGTGCCTCAACAAAAATTGTGAATTTTATGGCCCGAGGATTAGGGGTTCTGGTATTAGGGGGGGGGGGGGGGCTCTGTTGATTATATAGTGAAAATACTTGAATTCTTTGAAAATCTTCTTCTCTGCTCCTAGGTATTAAATAAACTAACTAAGTGTATAGTTATGTTGAGCAAGAGTGCTTTTACCAAAATTTTGAATTTTATGGTCCCAGGGTCAAGGATTCTGGTGTGTGTGTGGGGGGGGGGTCTATTGATTATATAGTGAAAATACATTAATTCTTTGAAAATCTTCTTCTCTGCTCCTCGGTATTAAATAAACTAACTAAGTGCATAGTTATGATGAGCAATAGTGCCTCAACCAAAATTGTGAATTTTATGGCCCCAGGGTCAAGGGTTCTAGTGTTGAAGGGGGGGGGGGGCTCTATTGATTATATAGTGAAAATTCATGAATTCTTTGAAAACCTTCTTCTCTGCTCCTAGGTATTAAATAAACTAACTAAGTGCATAGTTATGATGAGCAAGAGTGCCTCAACCAAAATTGTAAATTTTATGGTCCCAGGGTCAGGGGTTCTGGTGTTGAGGAGGGGGGGGGTGCTCTATAGATCATATAGTAAAAATACATGAATTCTTTGAAAATCTTCTTCTCTGCTCCTAGGTATTAAATAAACTAACTAAGTGTATAGTTATGATGAGCAAGAGTGCCTCTACCAAAATTGTGAAATTTATGGCCCCAGGGTCAGGGGTTCTGGTGTTAAGGCAGGGCTAGTTTGATTATATATTGAAAATAAGTGAATTCTTTGAAAATTTTCTTCTCTGCTCCTAGGAATTAAATAAACTAACTATGTACATAGTTATGATGAGCAAGAATGCCTCTTCTAAAATTATGAATTTTATGGCCCCAGGGTCAGGGGTTCTGATGTTAGGGCGGGGCTCTATTGATTATATAGTGAAAATACATTAAATCTTTGAAATTTTTTCTTCTCTGTCTCTGCGTATGAAGCAGATGAACTACCTATATAGTCATGATGAGCAAGGTCCCTAATCTTGCAGAATTGTGAATTTCAAGGACCCTGGGTCAGGGGTGGGGGGGGGGGCTCTACTTATATACTGAAAATGAATTAATTGTTTGAAATCTGCGCCTTTGTATTTATAAAACATTTATTTATTTTTGATAGGCAATTTTAAGGGTGCCTTTTTAGAATTTGTGCAATGTGTGGACCTAGGGTCAGGGGTTTATGTCACAGTGTTAGGGGCACTACTGATTATTGCTGAATATTACTGATTAGTTGGAATGCATTTTGTTCCCCTACCCTGCGTATGGGTATTCAGTAACCAAGCTAAGCAACTGCTAAGTGTACTCTTATGATGATCAATGGTGCCTCTTTCAAAATTGTGAATGCCATATATCATCTGGCTTAAGTTAAAACATGAATCAAATTCAATAACTGGAAAGTTGTTGCATAATGCTCAGGTGACCTATAAGGCCCGTGGGCCTCTTGTCTCTTTATGTATGCAACGCACTACATTTGTAGCGCAGTAAACAGGCCCGATAGTCATGAACTGAGCAGAGGACCTAAGGTCCTATTTTAGCGATCGCATCACCCTTCTGCAAGTAAAGACGAGATCACCGTGGTTTTCAGACGATCTGTTTTGCTACGAGAAACCCGAAATATATGTACGATCAAAAAGTGAAATAGGAAGTGTACAAAGGCACCATGTAACAAAGATTCTGTGAAAGTCTCATTATATTTCATTCAGTCGTACAAAAAGAATTTCTGATAAGAGATGGGTTCCCCAAATGCGGAACGGACGGACGGGCGTACAGACGGATATCCCGATCACTATATACCCTCCCACTTTTCAAGCAGAGGTAAAATAATGATTTAGATGACAAAGGATTCATAGTTAATTAAGATTTTCATACTGAATGGATAATTTATATTTTGAAGATGATATTAATATTCCAACTGAAAGATTTTTGGCATACATGAAAAAGGGGAAAACCACAGTTCGTCATGCACGTGGGATCGTGGTTGGGTGTGCTGGAGCTGGAAAAACAACACTTTTATACCGACTACTGGGGAAAGGTCTTGACGAAATTAAGGAAATAAAATCTACTAGGGGACTTCAAGTCTACGAACACATATTATCTGTGAAAAATGGAGATTTATCAGGTGTGTACTTTAACCAGCTATGAATATAATTATTGTTAGGAAAAATATTCTAGACAATGAACAAGCAATCAACGAAATTCTTTTTTAGCAAATTTGCACATTTAGTTATCCCTCCGTTCTTTTATTTCTTTAACCATTAATTTCAGAAATCTTTAGATTCAGACTAACGTTTTTATACCATTTATTAGGCCTTTGTTTTGTAATAGATTGCGCAGCATTGTTAAGGCTTTAAAAAGGGGCAGGAACTTATTTATAAGGGAAAGGTTTGCTGTGACGTCACACAAAAATATGACTTTTATGTACTTCTCATAATATATCTGAAAATGAAATAATTTTCCAATTTTAACTATATAAGCATAATAAACAACAATAAAATTTATATATGTTTTAAAAAGTTGCTAGTTAAATCCCATGTGACTGGTTATAAACAAAGCACTGATCGCGAGGAACTTGTAGATATGACGTCATTTTGGTAAAAATGACGTATTTCATGCGCTGTTAGAGGCAGATCTGGGATTTTTTAACAATGAAAATGCGTTTTATTATTAGGCAGAATATAATTTACGGGTTCTTAAATAGTCAATTAATACCAATGTATATCCTTTGTTAAGTGCGATTATTCATTAACTATCAAGAGAATTTATTTATTAATTATGTCGAGTTTTTATGTACAGGCTACGTATATTTTACAATGAGATGCTCATAAAATCGAGGCATGAGGGCATACACTGCATAGATTTTAACCATTTTTTGTATACAGATAAAAGGATATGTTCCTTAACTTGAAAAATGCTGCTTTCTTTAAATCGAGGGCGTGATTTTAAAAGTACACAAAATATTTGGTAAAAGACAAACATATTTCGACATTGGCCTATTTACTTGAAAATTTAACTAGTAAAACGCAAATTCTATACAAAGCAGCAGCCCTTTTCAGAAACTTCAAAGTGTGTAGAAAAAATTAATAGCTTGAGTTTTTAATTTCAAAATTGTGAATGACCCACATTCAGTACCCGAACTATGCTTTCATCACGTGACTGTCCATCGATGGGACTAAACTTCATATAATTCAGAGTTGGTTATACTATGCTATTTCCATAAGTATTTAACTTCTCTGATAATAAGACAGCTTAATTAAAATAAATTCAGTTAAAAACCCCCTCCTTTTTGAACGTCTATTTTCCATTTATTTCTCATAGTAGGCATTAACGGTGCTGTGTGACTTTAGATTTTCCGTCAATAACGCAGGTATGTTAAGGTTACAACGAAATATTCTACTTGCCTATATGATATGACGTCATAGTCAGCTATATGACATGAGGTTAAGAGAAAACAATTTCTTAAAATCGATATGTAAGATTGATTTGAAGTCGTAAAAATGAATCAAAATATGCAGAGGCATAATATAAACGGACTTTTGTCGTTTCTGGGTCTCTGAAGTTATCACAGGGCTTAAATACCAAACCCGTGACGTCATAACTATTGATCATGTAGTAGCAGAGTGAAAGTGAAACCTTACGAGAATCCATGTAAATAAACACAAAAAATCGGAGTTTAAAAGCATTTAGAATAAATATCATGTGTGATTCATCTGGGAATAAAGCTTATGAATAGGGTATGCTAATATGATTCTACAATTTCTTCGTAAAACTAAAGCAGGCAGAGTGTTTACTTGCCGATCAGCCTTTGCTCTGTCGTTCGTTACAAAAAAGATGCAAAGTTCAACACTACGCCGCATACCTTGAAACTTAAATTTTATTTCTTTCGAAAGTTTTTATTCTATTGTTTTTGGAAAGTGCTGCTAGAATCGATGCATTTTTTTCGATGTTATGAACAAAATGTAAAAATTTTGGGAAGGTTTCGTCAAAAATGTTGAATAGTTATTAGTAGGATTCTAGCAGCACTTTTCGTGGTACACAGATATTTAAACAAAACTATTATTACAACTTGAAATTAATTATCCCCGGGGTAGTGTTGAACTTTTCACTTTTTCATTAAAGCATATTTTCTAATTATGATCTCGTGATGATGTCGTGGTGAAGTGCTTCCTGTAGTAAAAGTCCAGTTGAAGTCTAAAGAATGTATAATGATAGCAAAAGTTTTATCCTTGACTTTTCCGATTTATTAGTGTTACATAATTATATACAAGTCTTAATTCACCGAATTCTGATCCATGTGCTGCCTTAACAAACCTGCGAATATCAATACTTAGGGTTCATTGCGGATACAGTTACATTAATCAGTGTTCGTTATCTTTACCTTGTTCAGTCTAATAACACAGTCATAAAGCATTAAAAAAGCTAAAAAAAAATGTATTATTAAATCATAGCGTAAAATTAAAATAAAAAAAGAGCTCTCTTTGCATCTTTTTTTCCATCAAGTTAAGTTAAACATAGTTTCTTCTAAATTTTAAGAACTGATTGAAATAGAGAAGAAGGATATGGAGATAACGAAAAGTATTCAATATCAAAGTCCATAAAACAATACAAAATAATAGCAGAGAAAACACGGACCTCCGAAACATCATGTGGGATCAGGTGCCATTGAGGAGTGAGTATCCCCTGCTGACCGGTCACACCAGCCGTGTGCTCCTTTTCATGATCGAGAAATAACGGAAAAATCTGTCGTTAATTCAGTACATCAATAATGGACTAACAATTAGTATAAAAACGTCAGTCAGCATGTGACTCAATGATAAATTGTATTTGCTGACAAGGTCATTGTATCGATCACAGAACTTACGAATTGATGACTTTAAACGAGACTGCTGATATTCTTGTTTTATAAACTTGCTTGTTAATAATTCATCTAGTTTTAGAAATTTTTAATACGTAGAGCATGCTCTCACCCGGACACTATTTCTCTGCTTAAAGCTATGCTTACACGCAAAAATGCGCTTACTTCGATATATTGTATGAGAAATTTTATTCAATAAAATCAATTAAGCAATGAATCATTTTTCAAGACATAGTCTCATAACTGCAACGGTGTGTGCAAACAAATTGAGTAACGCGCGTTAGTGCGTTATGAAAAATTGTTTGCCCACACTGTTATAGTTATGAGACTACACCTTTCAATTTATAATGATTCATTGCTTATATTTACACTTTTTAACTTTCTGCAAATGATATTTCTTTTTAAATACTATGCATTATCCTTTGTATAGGCTACAGTTAATTGATCAGCAAACATGATAGCTATGTCAATTTGAGTGTGGTTTTATTTGGTTTTTGCATATGACGATGCACTTCCTCGGCGTTCACCGATTATGACATCAAACTAAAATGCATGCTTTAACCTCTTGGAACCCTGTCTGTGTTATTGTATTTTAAATGCAATAGATTTCCATTCATTTTATATACAAAAAACACATGCAATGTAAATATTTTAGTATGAAGGAATATTATTGGAACTTTTTGTTTGATGACGTCACAAACTATTCGGATTTAATGTTGTTTTTTTTTCAGAAAGAGAACAAAATGGACAATGTTTGTTTAAGTTTTGATATCAAAATCATATTTTGCACAGGCCTTCTTAAACTATATTTACATTTTTTCATTGATATAATTATTTTACATATTACATGTATATCAAAATATTTAGATGAAGAAGACCTGTGTATGGTGACTTCGACTCAACAAGGCGACGTAATATAACTATTCATTCGGATTAAAAAATTGCGTCAATTTCTCATGTCATATTGAAAATATTCAGTACTTTGAAGTCCAAATATATTACCCTGTTTTATTAAAGAAGTATAGATTTTCTACGTCAGAGCTTGAATTTCGGGGCAAATATTTGACATTACCGAATATTGTCCTTTATTGTCAATCTTTATAGAGTAAGCAACCATATTTATTGGTTATCATAGAGGCAAACTCTAAATTTTCTTTAAAAACCAACTTGTGTACAGAAAATAATCACCAATTTTGATTTTGGCTGAATATCGACAAAAACATGAATATAAAATAGATTTATATTACCTGTATTTTAGTGAAATACATGTACATGCATTGTAGCTACGGACGATGAGTCTTTAAGGAAACCATTGATCAGAATTCCAGTATCTGAACTTCAACAGAAGGGACCAGACCCACATGACGACTCAGCAAATATTGAAATGGAGATAGAAACTGGAAACCGTTCTGGCTTGGAAAACAAAAAGGTTGATATGAGTACTGGATAAGAATTATATGCAACGCAGAACACTGAACCGGTTTCACAGAAAAATGAAACAGATGATCAACATCCTACAGAAAGTAGAAGAAGAAAAATGCATGCCGGAGAAGGTGACAGTATTGATCAACAACTGGCAAGGGATGTAATAAAAAAAATATTGGATGCCAAAGAAACTGAAATAAGTGTCAGCATGATTGATTTTGCAGGACAATTTGCTTATTATGCCTGTCATCAGATCTACATGAGATCAGAAGCATTCTACATCCTAGTGTTAGATATGAGTAAAGCTTTCGAAAACTTCGTTTGTAGTGAAAAAGATGAACGTCAGGGCTCCATCTTCTCTACGTGGACATACAAAGGTACGTTTTGAATCCAGAAACAAGAATATAAAATATTTTAACTGAAGACATCATGTTCTCTAGAATAAAACAAGGTCAGGCATGAATTTATAAGACTGATCATATTTTTTAGCTCACCTGAGCCGAAGGCTCAAGTGAGCTTTTCTGATCACATTTTGTCCGTCGTCCGTCCGTCTGTCCGTCCGTCGGTCTGACCGTCCGTAAACTTTTCACATTTTCGACTTCTTCTCAAGAACCAATGGGCCAATTTTAATTAAACTTGGTACAAAGCATCCTTAGGGGAAGGGGAGTTTAAATTGTAAAAATGAAGGGCAAAGTTCCCTTACAAGGGGAGATAATCAAAAAAAAGACAAAAATTGAGTGGGGTCATTAAAAAATCTTCTTCTCAAGAACAACTGGGCCAGGAAAGCTGAAACTTATATGGAAGCATCCTTGGGTAGTGTAAATATTAAATTGAAAAAACCATGACCCCCGGGGGTTGGGCGTGGCCACAATAGGGATTTCAAGTTTTACATAGAAATGTATAGAACAAAACTTTAAAAATCTTCTTCTCAAGAACTACTGGGCCAGGAAAGCTGAAACTTATATGGAAGCATCTTTGGGTAGTGTAGATATTAAATTGAAAAAAACCATGACCCCCGGGGGTTGGGCGTGGCCACAATAGGGATTTCAAGTTTTACATAGAAATGTATAGAACAAATCTTTAAAAATCTTCTTCTAAAGAACTACTGGGCCAGAAAAGCTGAAACTTATATGGAAGCATCCTTGGGTAGTGTAGATATTAAATTGTTAAAACCATGACCCCCGGGGGTTGGGCGTGGCCACAATAGGGATTTCAAGTTTTACATAGAAATGTATAGAACAAATCTTTAAAAATCTTCTTCTCAAGAACCACTGGGCCAGGAAAGCTGAAACTTATGTGGAAGCATCATTGGGTAGTGTAGATATTAAATTGTTAAAACCATGACCCCCGGGGGGTGGGCGTGGCCACAATAGGGATTTCAAGTTTTACATAGAAATGTATAGAACAAATCTTTAAAAATCTTCTTCTCAAGAACCACTGGGCCAGGAAAGCTGAAACTTATGTGTAAGCATCCTGGGGTAGAGTAGATATTAAATTATCAAAATCATGACCCCCAGGGGTAGGGCGGGGCCACAATAGGGAATCCAAGTCTTACATAGATATATTTAGTAAGAATTTTTTTCTCAAAAACTACTGGGCCGGGAATGCTGAAACTTATGTGAAAGCATCCTTGCTAGTGTAGATTCTAAAGTATTATATTCATGAAACATAATGTGAAAGGGGACATGATAGGAATAGCAAGAGGGGAAATCAAGTAAAGAACTTCATTACCAATGTTACTCAGGTGAGCGATGTGGCATATGAGCCTGTTGTTTTTACACCTTTCCTGTTCCCCTTGGCAAATATGATACTATATTTCCATTTCTATTTGTTTTACAAATCCTAACAGACCAAGATACATAACGAGTTCTATAAATGTTCAAAGAAACCTCTTTCTTTACTCCTCGCTAACATATTATCAGTAATGAAGGAAAAACCTCAGCAGCAACAATATATTCAAGAAGTGGTGTAAATTAGATGTAGATACTTAAAAATTCCAAGGAACATTTGCAAAATTTGATATCACAAAGTTTTACCAAAATCAACAGCTTAAAAAAATTTTTTGGCTTTATACACCATCCTTCCCCAAGATAAATGCAGTCAAGGTTTTTGATATCATTTACTGTTTGTTATAAACTTTTGAATGAATTCAACATGTAGCATTCAGTAGTGCTTGTTCTTTTTTTTTGTTTCTCTTTTTCCTTTGTTCCTATCATCTTTGTTCTGAAAAAGGGACACTGTGTCCCAAAAATTTAACAATTTTTATTGTTCGTATCATTTGTTACTTTTAGTGTTTTTATATAGTGTTAAATCTAAAGATTTATATATACATATATCGTTTATGTTTGTGAGGTGTGCATTTGTTTATATATGTTGATATTCTTAAATACATCTTCTACAATTTACTATTAGATTATCTTGACTTCTGGCTTGAATCCATAAAATCATTTAGTGGACCTTCTGCACGAGTTTTTGCGGTGGCTACACATACAGAAGGCAAGATGGGAGAGGTATTTTTCAGTTGTTTGATTAGTGTTTCCTAATAAGTAGACTTGAAAGTAACTTCAGTAAATTGCATCAAAGTATCATCCGATTAATAACCTTAAATTACCCTTTTTCAAATAGTTTTAATCTATTTATGTTTGAGTTAAAAATTAAGAAAAAATACGTTGAATACGTCCGTCCGTCTGTAAACAATTTTTTAAATTGCCACTCCTCCTACAGTTTTGGTCTGATTTCAATATAACTTGGCACACAAGTAGATTACACTTAGGTACATAATTCTGTGTGTCGTTTTTTTATTTCGAAGAACATTATTGCCTTAGTAACTAA
Organism: Saccostrea cuccullata; assembly: GCF_032062105.1. Taxonomy (NCBI): domain Eukaryota; kingdom Metazoa; phylum Mollusca; class Bivalvia; order Ostreida; family Ostreidae; genus Saccostrea; species Saccostrea cuccullata. The sequence goes on along the minus strand of NW_026926769.1, from coordinate 9,394 downwards.
AAAAACAAATTTCTGTTCAGTACTGTCCTCAAATGCTACTCTAAATACAGTTTTAGTCTGATTATAATATAATGTTGCATGCAAGTAGACTACACTAGATTATAAAGAGACTTAATGAAGGATCATTATTCTATTTATTGCTGTTGTGAAGTTTCGATTCCCAACTGCTTATAATAAGAACTTTGTCTTATTCCTTTACTATATGTTGTGTAACGTCCATATCGACAATTTTTCACTCATATGGAGACGTTACCGTCTGCCTGTGAAGGACTTTAAAATTTTGACCTATACTCGGCCTTCAGGGCCATTGAGCAGTGAGGGTACTTTATCGTACCAGCGACACGGAACTTACGATCTTTTTGATTAATATTTCATATTTGCTCCACGCATCAAAACTATTGCACTATCAAAATTCCTTTTTAGCTCACCTGAGCTGAAAGCTCAAGTGAGCTTTTCTGATCACCCGGTGTCCGTCGTCCGTCTGTCTCTCCGTCCGTCCGTCCGTCTGTAAACTTTTCACATTTTCAACTTCTTCTCAAGAACCACTGGTCCAATTTTAACCAAACTTGGTACAAAGCATTCTTGGGTGAAGGGGAATTTAAATTGTTAAAATCAAGGGCCAAGACCCCTTCCAAGGGGAGATAATCAAGAAAATATGAAAATAGGGTGGGGTCATTAAAAAATCTTCTTCTCAAGAACCACTGGGCCAGAAAAGCTGAAATTTATGTGGAAGCATCCTAGGGTAGTGTAGATTCTAAATTGTATAAATCATGACCCCCGGGGGTAGGGCAGGGCCACAATAGTGAATCCAAGTTTTACCTAGAAATATATAGAATAAATCTTTAAAAATTTTCTTCTCAAGAACCACTGGGCCAGGAAAGCTGAAACTTATGTGGGAGCATCCTTGGGTAGTGTAGATATTAAATTGTTAAAATCATGACCCCCGGGGGTAGGGCGGGGCCACAATAGGGAATCCAAATTTTACATTATATATATAGGAAAAATCTTTTAAAAAAAACCTTCCTCTCAAGAACCACTGGTCCAGAAAAGTTTAGCGTTAAGTGGAAGCATCCTGGGGTAGTGTTGATTCTAATGTATTTAAATCATGACCCCTGGGGGTAGGGCGGGGCCACAATAGGGAATCCAAGTTTTACATAGAAATATATAGAACAATTTTTCAAAAATCTTCTTCTCAAGAACCACTGGGCCAGGAAAGCTGAAACTTATGTGGAAGCATCCTTGAGTAGTGTAAATATTACATTGTTAAAATCATGACCCTTGAGGTTAGGGCGGGGCCACAATAGGGAATCCAAGTTTTACATAGAAATATATAGAACAAATCTTTGAAAATCTTCTTCTCAAGAACCACTTGGCCAGGAAAGCTGAAACTTATGTGGGAGCATCCTTTGGTAGTGTAGATATAAAATTGTTAAAATCATGACCCCTGGGGGTAGGGTGGGGCCACAATAGGGAATCCAAGTTTTAGATAGAGATTTATTGAACAAATCTTTTAAAATCTTCTTTTCAAGAACCACTAGGCCAGGAAAGCTGAAACTAATGTGGAAGCATCCTTGAGTAATGTAGATATTAAATTGTTAAAATCATGACCCTCGGGCATAGGGCGGGGCCACAATGGGGAATCCAAGTTTTACATAGAAATATATATAGAACAAATCTTTTAAAAAGATCTGCATCACCCAAGTTACTCAGGTGAGCGATGTGGCCCATGGGCCTCTTGTTCATAGCATATATTTTTTTTTACTCTATCACTATTGCTCAACCAATTAATGAACGTCCTGCGAAAATATAGTCATTAAGGACGTATGCAACGTACCTTACCAATTGATAATTTTTCAAGAAATTATTAATTTAAGATTGTAGGGCCACAAGATTTCCATAGACAAATATCAGCAGGTTTTAAATGATATTTAATGATGAAAATTCTTTTACAATTTATATAACATATATTCTAGAAGTTTTGTGTATCCTAACTTGTATAGAAGTGTACAACGGCATATATAGACAATAAACTGTATTTCATAGTACTTTCAAGTTCTGGAACTTTTTAACTCCAGGGAAAAAGACGATAACATTCTAAAAACATTAAGTATCCCCTTAACAAGTAATTCATTTTTCATGATTCTTGTCGGTATTGTCTAGGGAACAGCTAATTTTAATGACTTGCTTTCAATATTTTCAAAACAGGAAAAAGACTCCTTTTGGGAAACTCTTTGGACGTTAGTACCAGAGGATGATAAGACCAGGCTTTATGACAGGGACATTGCATTAGGACTAATAGAGATGAATGAGGAAGCAAGGCTTGCTCTGAAAAGTCTAAAAAAAAGCGATTGCTGAAGTAGTATCACAAGGCATGGATACAAAGATAGAAGTTCCCTCAGCTTGGGCTCTTCTTGAACATCTTCTGCAAAAAACAGAAAAGCAAATCATGTCAATTAGTGACATCAACAGAGAGAATAAGAAACTTTCGGAAGAATACCAGTTGAAAAGTCAAGAAGAAATAATTGATTTTCTGTCCTTTTTCCATGGACATGGCATGTTGCTCTTTTTTAAGGAGGAGGGACTGAGAACACATGCAGTTCTAAGCATACAATGGTTTTCTAACGCATTCAGTAAACTTATTGCGGACAAGGAACACATCAACAGGGACTGCAAACGAAGATACATTGCAGATTGGAACCATTTTAATGCCACTGGAAACCTGCCTAATTCACTGGTAGAAGCTCTGTGGCAAGAAGAGTCATCATATATAGAACACAAGACACAACTTATGTCATACATGGAGAGATTACAGATGTTAGTCACCATTGAAGGTGAATCCTGCTGGTATGTCCCCTGCATGAATCAAAAGCCTTTCACACACGACGTCTTTAAACAGACACTAGAGAAATCGTCCATTTTGTGTTTTCGATTCACTTCCTTTGCCATATTTGTCTACTACAGGCTTATTGCATATTGCATGAGTTTCTTGAAGTGGAAAGTGCAGCTGGATAAGGACAAAAGTCAATGCCTGTATCACACAGCAGCCATTTTCGAAACCGAAAATCACACAGTTATCGTTGGTATAATCGATAAAGACATCCAGGTGCAGGTGCTGCGGATTAATGATCCAAAACTAAAGGTTTCCTGCAAAATTGGAAAATCCATTCAAACCGCCTTAACAGAATTGACAGCAACATTCAATGAGAAGAAAACATTTCAAAAAGGTTACAAATGCCTTAATCTTTTCTGCAGTGAAAAGGATCAAACGTTTATTCCTGAAGATGAACTTTCCGGAAGTCAATGCAATTGTCCTATTGGGAGAGGAAAACATAAGATAGATGTTCAATGGACTTTGGGATTTTGGGAAGATGTAAGTATATTTATATTAGCTGAACTGGCCAACTGATCAGATCAGAATATGCATTTATAAATTTATTAGTTGATAGTTTCCCTATATCTGGTTAGGTTTTTATCGATTATAGTACAAAAACAACACTCAGATATAAAACAGATGTCAGATTTTAGTTTCTCATATTCAAAGCCAAATGGGATATAGCAAGTTGACATACCAATAAAAAATAGCTATTGGTACTTGATAAATGTCGATATACATGTATATGAATGTAGAACTAAATACCACAATCTTTTTCTCATTTCATATAGAATTTTGAATAATTCTACTACATAGGGATATGTAGGCCACCTACATGTAATAAAGGAGTACACGTAGTACCTTTTGGAATTCCAGCCAGTTTTAGGCAGTTGTTTTAATACTAAAATTGACTAAGGAATGTTCGGTCTACTTGAACAATGGATATGACTCGATCTCGTTAGGTTTAAAATTTAATTATACTCGATCATGTTGTTCTTGAATATTGAATTGGATATCAATCGTGCACACCAAAAATTTCAAAATTCCGTATTGTATTATGGAAGGCGAATTGACATTTGCAAATAAGAAGCGATATTTCTATACTATTTCAATACAATGGGAAACTCTGTCAAGATTTCTTAAAGAAAATGCATATTCTTGTAATATCATTGCGAAGCTTGTTTGAGTGTAAGAGAATGGAAAAGAGACATGATGGGTGTTTTTATCAAAATGAAACAGTCTCTAGTGAAGCTTTCAGAAAAGATTCAAAAGTTAAATCTCATTCTACATTGCAGTAGGCTACAAGCCTTTCAGATGTTTGTGTTCAGATATATTTTTTTTCCTTAAAATAGGTGTAGATATGAACATATTAACTGATAACATATCAATGAATCTATCTTATTTATACTTTTTAGGATCTCAAATTGATTGAAAGGGCCATTTATCTAATAATACATCTACTCGTATTTTTTCTTGATTTTTTCTCATTTGCTCACCTAAATCTACTGAATGAAAAAGAAATTTTTTTTTCTAGAGAAATTCCTGTTGTTTCACAATACCAGTGGCTTCCAGACCAAACTTAGATGGCCGAACTAGATTTGCTAAACTTGGAATGGCAACAAACGATGTGCTGAATCAGGCATATCGAGACATCGTAGAGTTAGAAATCCTCCCTACTGTTTGTTTAACAAAGGTCCAATCACTACCTACTATATTACAGCTGTACCCAGAACAAGAACGTCTCTTGCAAGACGCCAAACATTCTGGGTATAAGGATTTTGATATTTCTTTATCATATAAGATAATCAGAAACGTTTGTTCAAAGATTCCGAAACCAACAAAAGGCAGATGGGGACAAAACAAGATGCCTGCACCAGGAGAGACAACAGTGGGTGATGACATAGAGAGAATCAGGTTTATCCGAAACGGTTTAACGGGACACGTGAGCTCAGCCTCCACTTCTCAGACAGAATTCGATGACACGTGGTCCTTAATGGCCGGTATTTGCCAAAGATTAGAAGTCTTCACGAAGAAGAAGTACATGGATAATTTAATGTACATTCAAAATCTCATCTTAAAAGAGAAAGATGAAGATGAAATCTTAGAAAAGCTTAAAAAAGAACATGAACGTGAAACGTTGGAAACGATCAAGTCAGATGTGCATGAAATAAGGACAATATTGAAGCCTGAAACCCGAGATTCTGCAGATTACGATTGTTATTCGTGAATGCTTAAAGTAAGAGAATGTTCTCAGTTTATTGTCTTTAGGCTTCCTAAAGATTCAATTGTCAAAGCCCATCATTGCCATATTTATAAAAATGACCGGGATCAACCAAAAAGTGGCATTTTTAAAAATAAAATCCTATATTTGGAATCAAAGAAAGCGAGATAATGTCTTATTTAACTCTTGACATTTGTGTTAGAAAATTTAATTCAGTAAAGAATTTCTTGCATATATATTGGAAAGTAAAATTCGTTCAAGTATAATTATAAACATTTGCATTTCAAAACGATTATGGTATTATTTTTTGGAATACTTCACACGGCTCATCTATGATCAACCGAAGCCATTGACATAAAAACCCACGTCATTAAAGAATTGTAATTTAACCGCTGCATTTCATTTCCGGAAATATGCATAGCATTTCCGACATTTTTTTTATTTCATTTCCGGAATTTTTTCGCGGCAATTCAATGTTTTCTAAGTAAGAGAAAATAGAATTTTAAAAGCATTTATCCCAAATTAATAATAAAATATAGAAAAAAACTATCTAGTATACATGTATGGATACATGTAGCACTAAGACTATGTAAAAGAGCTTAATGATCGAGTATAAAACTTGTTCACTACATTTAATGTTCACTAAATCAAATGTCAGTGACAGCACAATACTTATGTCCAATTTTACAAATTTTGATAGATTTACAAAATTGGATTTCAATGATTTATTAATGATTTATTCCTTTAAATTTTTCATTATTTAAGTTATCAAATCTGTTACTAAAGGCTAATATGTATTTAAAAAATGTCGGAAATGAAAACAAAAAAATGTCGGAAATGAAAACAAAAAAATGTCGGAAATGAAAAGTTGATAATTGCCCAAAATTCCGGAAATGAAATGCAGCCAATTTAACTGCTTTTATGCCAATTTTGTGCGCTTAAGATTCATGTTTTATTGTTTATAATTATGTAAAAACAGCATACATGTAGATGTAAATACTTGAAACCTTTGATATGGCTATTTTGTTCTATTTTGCTTTTTTCATTTTTACATATAAAATGCATATGATATAGAAACAAATATGGAAGGTTTCATTTGAAACTGTGAAGAAAACCTTTGATGTCACATGAGTGTAAGATGGCAAACATAATGCATTGCTTTCTGTATGAATGATTTACTGAAGGTTTATCTATACACGCATGATAAAAATAATTTATATGTGTGAATTTGTGTCGTCTGTCTAGATTGTCTTATGTGTGAATGACGCATAATTTTATTTGTATTACATGTTTAAAATCTGCTGTAAAAGAAACGTTGTTAAATCAAGTTTTACAAGACTGGCATATTAGCATAGAAAATACACAAATTTTCAATCGTGGCTGGTAGATGGACTAATACTGACAGAGCTTTAATAATATGTATTACCTGTAATAAAAATACTTTATGTGATGAATTTCAGTACGTAACATACATTACATACGAAACTTATTAATAAGTAGTACTGTTATCATGTGAATATTTCAAGCTTGTATTTTGTAGATACATGTATGTAATTTTGCTATTTTACTTCATACATCATTGAATGGTCCGAGAGTAATAAAAAACGAACAAGTAATCATTTCTGTGACACTAGTGCTGGCCATGGATTCTAGCAGCATTTTGCATGGCCCAAATATTTTGTAACCTTACATTTTAGGTCACCTGAGTTTATTATTAGGTCACCTGATTTCACAGGTGACCTATTGCTATCTATTTTCGTCCGTCGTACGTCGGTTATACTTTTGAACCACTGAACCAATTTCAAGCATATTTAATGTACAGCATTTATGGGTAAAAGAGAACAAAGTTTATGAATTTCTTTGTTCTTGTCTCCCATTGGGCTTGTCTGATGGGGCTCAAGTCTCCAAAAGTTAAATAGTCTTTAAAAATTTCACACACTCCTACACATAAAGCGGCCAGACTATTTGCATTATTGCAATAAGCAGTGAACTTTCTATTAAAATTGTGAAACTCGTGGCCCCAGTGTCAGGGATTCTGGTGTAAGGACGGGGCTATTTAGATTATATAGTAAACGTGCATTATTTCTTTGAAAATCTTCTCTTCTGCTCCTGCAGGGTATTAAACAAGTCTGAAAAAACTTAATACTTTTAAATATGCTCTTTGGTTTCAATCAACTATTTATGATGAAATAAAATTGATGAAAAAATTTCTAAAATGTTGACATATGTAGTCCCAGGTTCAGCGTATCATCTTATCTACCTCTGGGTATTGATTTTCCAGAGTACGCATGCTAATAGTATATGATTATGATAAGCAAAGGTGCTTCTTGGTCTCCGGTTTAAAACATGAACCAAATTCAAGTGTTGGAAAGTTGTAACATGATACCAAGGTGACCTATGAGGCCAGTGGGCCTTTTGTTCCTACTTACAGATTTGAATTTATCCCTAGGAAGTGTTGAACTTGGACGTTTTCATCAAGGCTTAATTTGTTCCTTATTTGGAGAGTATGTATACGTTTGCATTGATTTTATTTATGTTTAACCATTTAGTATTATACATGTATATATTTCAGTGAAATTCATTTATACCTTTATTTAACTGCTTTATATTGATAATTCAATAAACATGTTAAACCTGCTATTGTGTCTTATTATGAAGAGAAATATAACTATACATAATATGAATATGTGTATGAAGATGTAGAACCTAGAAATCCATGCCGGAAGATTTGTAGGGACTTTATTAAACACAGCTCTTAAACAAGAAGGATATGGAAATAACGAACAGTATTCAATCTTAACGTCCATTAAACAAATATACAAAATAAGAGCAGAGCAAACACGGACCTCCGAAACATCAGAGCTGGGATCAGGTGCCATGGAGGAGTGAGCATCCCCTGCCGACCGGTCACACCCGCCGTGTGCTCGTTGTAATAATCAGGAAAAAACGGAAAAAAATCCGTGGTCAATTCAGTGTATAAATAATGGACTAACAATTGGTATGAAAAACGTCAGTCAGCATTTCATTCAATGATAAATTGTATTTGCTGACAAGGTCATTGTATCGACCATAGAATTTACGAAATGATGACTTTAAACGAGACTGTTGATATTCTTGTTTTATCAACTTGCTTGTCAATAATTTACCTCGTTTAAGAAATTGTTCATACGTAGAGCATGCTCTTGCGTATCGAATCAACTGAGATATAAATACTCAGGTGATGAAGGTATATTGCTGCATAAGTAAGGGAAGTTGACGATAGAAAAGTTAAAGTCATCACGTTTATCATATAGCTTGGTTGTTAGATTACCATTAGTGTCTTTTTCAAGTAAAATATCCAAGTATGAAGCAGAAGTGTCGGACTCTGTGGTATCTTTTATCTCAAACTCACCAGGATATATCGTGTCGACGTAGGAATGGAAATTATCATTATTAATTGACAATACGTTGTCGATATATCTAAATGTCGAGTTGAAGGCCACAGCAAGTGTTTTCTTCTTTTCACGTAAAAGATTTTGCATAAATTCTGCTTCATATTAATATAAAAATAAGTCTGCTAATAACGGAGCGCAATTTGTACCCATGGGAATTCCAATAGATTGTTGGAATACCTGGTCTCCAAAAACCACATAGATATTGTCAATCAGAAACTCAAGCATCTTCTTGATGTCAACTTCAGAGTACTTATGTGTGCAATCAGAATCTGTTTTAACAAAATAATTTTTCAAATGACCAATCAAATAAACAATCCAAAACATTTTGACGATATGGGGTTACTTTTTAGCTTTGTGATTTTGGGATTCAGAAATACTCACTAATCATTTATTTGCTTTGGTTGATTAATTATAAAAAGTCTTCCATGATTCAACCCCTTGAGTGACACATAGCTCGTACAAAAATTGATTCATGGATTGCTATACATAGTATTTTGTTATGAAAGTTTGGATCAAATGTCCATCAATACTAAATACTATTTCTACAAATATAAATCGTGTATTTTCTTTGTTGATCGAATAGGCAGGTTATTATCATTTTCTATGCAATTCACACGAAGTTTTACGACCATTTTAAATAGTGTGCCGAAATTGAAAAAAAAAAATCTCCAAATTTTGTTGACTAAAGATATAGACTGCTTAAATGTAAAAAAAAAAAAAAAAGTTTGCGATAGTTCTCCTTATCTTAGTGAATTTCTAATGTGATCTAAATTTTAAAATGTTTCCAGTATATGTGTATCTATCTTCTTTTACTTGAAAGCACGGTTTACTGTAAGATTTTTATATAAACCAGGCTCAGTGTTTGAG